>NC_041410.2:16107924-16130424 GCF_900747795.2 Erpetoichthys calabaricus | reverse complement strand
CCTTTTATTAGTATAGATATATAAATTTATACATGCCCCCTACACACCCAGATCAAAATATTATATAAAATTGAGACATAAGTTAAAAACATGGGTTATGAGGAAAACCAAAGTAAAATGATTTGAAAATGATTTACTGAAAGTGCAATTACATACACCACAGTTTGCTTCAAAACAGTTTCTGCCTTGTTTGATAAATGTCCATTCGCTGGAATATTCATCACGAAATTTACACTTATGTTTTGGCATCTTGGGATGGATGGATGGATGGATGGATGGATGGATGGATGGATGGATGGATGGATGGATGGATGGATGGATGGATTAGTTTTTAAGTCAGAAAAAAAGTGGGCCGTGCCAAGTAGTACCAACACACTTTGTTGACGCTGTATGTTGCAATGCTGATCCAGAACTGCACAGAAGCGCAGCAGGAGAGCAAAACGGTAAGAGTGTCGCTGTCCTCGGCCAACCATAGCAACTGAACAAGTTACAAACAGGCAGCAAACATGAGTTTCCTCGTTACCTGTGGGTTATTTTCATCAGGAGAATCTGAGAAAAGAAAGTATAATTACTTATAAAGTTACAACTAACTGTGAACCCCGGGCTGTTTGTTGTGAGGTGGCACCACTGTGCCACCTTGGTTAAGCAAGCATTACTGAATAAGCACTTCCTCCAGGCCCCAGTCAATTCTGACTGAGCGTGTCACACTCTAGGGCACTTCTTTCTTTACAATTTTTGCACCTTTGTGCATATTAGTTAAGTACGTGTTGCTGAAAAAGGACAATTAGCGTGCCCATCTTCCCTGACACCCTAAGCAAGTTGTGAACTAGTCACATGACATAATAGTACAGTCAACAGTCTGCTCCTCTAGTTCAGGGCTACAAGAAGGCCAGGGCCTATCCGGGCCTCTTTGAATGCCTCAGATGGGGTGCCAGCCCAGTAAAGGTCCTCAATTAATTGTACAAAAAGGAAATGAAAATAAAGCCGTTAAATATTAGTGAAGGCCTACCTGGTCTAAGCAGAGTATTTACTTTTGAAGTTTCACCCTTTGCTGTATAAAATGAACTAAAAAATGAAGAGACATTGGTCTTTTTTCAACCCTGGGTCACCATTAAGCAACTGTAAAAGCAGCCCTCAGTTACACCAAAATTCATCCATTTCCAGAGAAAAATGAAAGCATCCTGAGTTCTGCGTTCAGGCACTGTTCATTTTTAATAAATACATGTCAGATGCTTCCTCATACATCTGGATATGCTGTGCATTTTCTTCCTCGAATGTGTCAGAACTGAAGCTCCCTGTGACCAAGAAATGTCAGGATGGACGGCTGGCAGGGCAGAGGAGCGAAAGGGTACAAGCACATGGTTGATCCACAACAGTGACACACTCAGAATGTAGCAAAAAAAATGAACACTAAATTAACCAAAAAATAAATAAATAAGTAAATAAACTGTACAGGGAGTAAAGGTGCCTTTTTTATCTGTTTCATAATCTTGAGTTTCTCTTTTACCATTGTCACTTAAAAGACAATTTTTATTGATCTTTCTGTGCTCGCTATTTCATTTTATTTAATCTAAGCCTGGCTCATTCATCATCCTGCAGTCGCTTTTCTGAGAACAAAAAAAAAAAAGATCGCTATGTATAACAAAATTAAAATTTTGAGGAAAAAGTGGAATATTCTACATCCCACCACTCATTTTATGATTCTTAGGAGGAGGAGGGAAAAAAGAACCTGTCCTGGAGAGGGTGCCAGTGCCCACCCACATACACACTGGCACTCTGCTACTTTAGAGTGGCAAATAAGCCCAATAACACGTGATGTGACAACAGAAGAATGTGTTACTCATGTGGCTTGTCATGTGTACAAAACCAACTCAAGTTAACATGCATTCGCATTATTCCTTTTATGACAAAATTGAATCTTTAAAGGAAAACCCCATCATACAGGCAGAGAAGATAAAACTCCACACTATATATTGTCAATCACGTGCAAGTAATAAATATCTGCAGGTCTGCAGGTGAGTAACACCACCCCGGAACAACAGGGGGCGCTCTTGATAACCCAGTCTTCTTTTCCATCTACAGTGCAGAGGGAAGATGGCTGATTGCCTTTCCAGATTCTCCAAGGCTCTTCCAGGAATCAGCATTATAAATCCACTGGACCCCGGAAAGAGGCAGCCATTTGGTCGAGTCAACTGAGAATGAATGAGCACAACACACTCAGGAGCACTTCTCTCTTTTCAATTTTTGCTCCCCTGTATGCTAATTTTTTTTTTGACCAAAGTTTGTATGTATATATATATATATATATATATATATATATATATATATATATATATACACTTTATATGCAGTATATACATTTATAGCATTCTCTGTAAAATTAAGCATATGCATATATTACAGACAGACAGAAAGATATATAGATACACATTATCCTCTGAGAAAGAAGTTATATAAATTAAAATGTTCTCTATGAATAGATTTATATGAATTATTCATACAGTATGTTTACAGTGTTTTCCATGAAATGATGAGGATAGATAGATAGATAGATAGATAGATAGATAGATAGATAGATAGATAGATAGATAGATAGATAGATAGATAGATAGATAGATAGATAGATATTTTCATGCATCTGCATTGGAGGATCACCTTACAGGTTCTGTTGAGGTATGTAATAACCCACTTAGATATAAAGGGGGCGCTATCACTAACATTGCAATCTCCTTCTCTCACTCCAGTGCAAAGAAACCAGGGCAACTGACTCCTCCCCTTCTGATTCACTCTTCATAAAAGCCTGAGCTGCAAGGAAGGACGTGTCATTTTGACAAGAGCTACCTGCTGGAAGGAGCTCCGCTACAGACTTACCTAACATGTGGCTACCTAACCCTGATATCTGTGGAACACAAACAATGAAGAGCATTCATTTTATATTTATAATTTATATCATTTTGGACATTAAACTGAATGACACAGTTGGTGCTCCAAATTTTGCCATATATATATATATATACGAGGGGGGACCCAAAAATAACGGGAAATATTTGTAAAACGTGTTTAATTTAATTTTCTGTACAAACTACAATTAGTCTCCTTCAAAGTACTCTCCATTGGCGGAAATACACTTATCTAACCGTTTGTTCCATTGTTCGAAACATTTTTTAAATTCGTCTGAAGTAATGCCCATTAATGCTCTGGTCGTTTCTTGTTTTACCTCTTCGACGTCAGCAAAACGCCTTCCTTTCAAGTCTTTTTTCATCCGAGGGAACAAAAAGAAATCACATGGAGCTAAATCCGGTGAGTAGGGTGGGTGGTTCAGGGTTGTCATACTGTTTCTTGCCAAAAATTGGCGAATGCTGAGAGCAGTGTGAGATGGAGCGTTGTCATGATGAAAGAACCAATCACCCGACTCCCACAAATCAGGTCGTTTCCTTCTCACACTGTTGCACAACCTACTTTTACAAAAAAATTCACTGAACACAAGCACAACCTTCCAGACTGATGGCACTTGGCAGACTGACTTGTGAGGAGTGTAACTAGATCGCCCTAGCGGCCCAACCACGTACTACAAGTACCAACCTAACAACAACAAAATTCCGGTTATTTTTGGGTCCCCCCTCGTATATATATATATATATATATATTTAAAATGCCTCAGGCACTGACATCTGAGGTTCAAAACAAAACTGTGTACACTCTTTGCATTGTTTGGCATTACTATATATATATATATATATATGTATATATACTGTGGTGGGCTGGCATCCTGCCCGGGGTTTGTTTCCTGCTTTACACCCTGTGTTGGCTGGGACTGGCTCCAGCAAACCCCCGTGACCCTGTAGTAGGTTGGATAATGGATGGATGTGTATATATATATATATATATATATATATATATATATATATATATATATATATACAGTATATGGAAGAGAAGGTCTGTGATACGGTTTGCATATTTGCAGTTGGAGATCCACAAAGGAAGAAAAAATTAATCACGTATCATAAAGTAGTTTTTATTCCTGAGCTTTCAACCCCTGCCAGGGGTCTTCATCACGCCTACTAAATCAACAGGACATACATTTAACTGGGACAATGTACAAGTAAAATTTAAGACCAGTACTAAAAGTGGCAGAGAGCTGGCCGAATCTTGGCTATCAAATGAGAACACCATCAACAGACACTTGGAGATAAATCCAGCATATGCAAACTTAAGAAGAACATGTCCATAATAAACAAGACTGTACACCCAATACCCCCCCCCCCCCCCCCAATCACACTGACTTAGCCAAACATCCCACCCCCTCCACGTAATGTTTTGCTATATATTGCCTTTGATTCTTGTAAGTGTAAGAATTATCCTCTGATGAAGACCCCTGTCAGGGGTTGATATATATATATATATATATATATATATATATATATATATATATATATATGTGTGTGTGTGTGTGTGTACCAGAGCATCATACCACCAGAACACCAGACACAACTGCCAAGAACACAATTAAAAAGCTAAAATGACGATCTTATATTTTGCAACAGCACCTTAACAGGCTTTTACAGTCAGATCTTCACAGAATGACACCACCAGAATGCTTCTCTCATCTCCTTGCACTCCTCCTCAGTGAGCATTGCCCTCTTCCTTTCGACTTTGACTCCACAAGTGAGGTGAGACACCTTCTTTTATGGCATACCCAGGAGCACTTCCAGTGTCACAGCATTGCATACCAGAAGCACTACTGAGTCATACAAAAGCTCTCTGAAATAGGCAGATCCATTCTTCACAGCATCCCCCTGAGGCACCCAAGGACCCCGACAGGGTCACCCTTTTGTACTACGACTCACTGGTAAACCTGCAGGTGTTGAAAATGGGCTCTAGCAATGGGAGCACTGCAGCATTTCATGCAGGGGGACGAATTGTTCAAAACATCCACTCATCACCTCGTCCATCCAATATCTGGTCATCCCACCTGGGACAGAAACCAAGGACCATTCCAGCCAGGTTGCACCTCTGTTCATGTGCTTCATCCACTGCAGTCTACCGGTTGGGTAGGCAATCACCCCTGACCCAAGTCGGGATGCAAGTCCATCCTGTCTGGCATTTTAAAAATACAGTATATTTATATGTATAATGTATATATGCACTATGTATATAGTGTCTGTCATATGTATATACATACATATGTGTTGTGTAAGGAAAATATATGATTTTCAAAAAGACAGATGGTGCCTTCATACCCGCTCTCCCCCGTATCCTAGGGAATGCAGCTGCGGTCTCCCGACAGCCAGTGGGATTGTTGTAGTATTCTGAACCTGCCACCTATTGATTATTTTTGTGTTTTATGCTGACTAATAGTATTCTTTATCCACTCCTAGGAACAAAAGAAAAGACATGGTGCTACATATCTAACAGTCTGAATAGACATAAACACCTTGGTTAAAGAAAAACAAACTCACACAATCAATCAAATAACTTCAAGGATATTCCTATATTGTGCAAATTCTAATAAAAGAGTTGGTGTCTTTTCACAAAGAGTAGAAAACTATGTACTCTGGGAACACAAGGCAGACATGACGTTGTGTATGTTAAATCCTGTCAGATGCCGCTAAAGTGGTCCGATATGATTGTTGGAGTGATACGTGCAAGTGTGTCCTGAGATGTCTATTAGTTGTGGGGGCTCCTCCACTTTTCCACCTCTCCTCAACCACCCACTAATCCTGGCCTCTTCAGCTCTCCTTTTGGCTCAAGGTTCCCTGACTATAGGAAGGTTTAAAGTTACATTAGCAAGAAAAGAAGCAACTTCATTTCCAGCATTGCATACTGTATATATTCCCATGACTGAATGGTCACAGCTCTGAAGGTGTCTGCACCCCCCGGCCTCACTCTATCAGATTAAGAAGTCAAGATTTCACTCCACACAAGGTGACTCGGAGCTCCTCTTGCTGCACTCCTGAACCAGCAGATGCTGGGCCCTGACAGTCAGTGTGGACAACACCAGTGCTGGGGCTTAAGAGAAAGAAGCAAAGAATTGGAAAGTCAGGTACTGCTCCGCCATCTATGTCATCTGGTGGCATGGATCGTGGACTATCTTACAAACAGACCTCAGTATGTGCGTCTCGGGAATTGCAGATCTGACATTGTGGTCAGCAACACAGGAGCGCCGCAGGGGACTGTACTTTCTCCGGTCCTATTCAGCCTATATACATCGAACTTCCAATATAACTCGGAGTCCTGCCACATGCAAAAGTTTGCTGACGACACTGCTATCGTGGACTGCATCAGGAGTGGGCAGGAGGAGGAGTATAGAAACCTCATCAAGGACTTTGTTAAATGGTGCGGCTTAAACCACCTACAACTGAACACCAGCAAAACCAAGGAACTGGTGGTGGATTTTAGGAGACCCAGGTCCCTCATGGACCCCGTGATCATCAGAGGTGACTGTGTGCAGATGGTGCAGACCTATAAATACCTGGGAGTGCAGCTGGACGATAAATTAGACTGGACTGCCAATACTGATTCTCTGTGCAAGAAAGGACAGAGCCACCTGTACTTCCTTAGAAGACTGGCATCCTTCAACATCTGCAGTAAGTTGCTGCAGATGTTCTATCAGATGGTTGTGGCGAGTGCCCTCTTCTACGCAGTGGTGTGCTGGGGAGGCAGCATTAAGAAGAAGGATGCCTCACGCCTGGACATACTGGTGAGGAAGGCAGGCTCTATTGTTGGCATAGAGCTGGAGGGTTTGACATCCGTAGCAGAGCAACGGGCACTCAGCAGGCTCCTATCAATTATGGAGAATCCACTACATCCATTAAACAGTGTCATGTCCAGACAGAGGAGCAGTTTCAGCGACAGACTGCTGTCACTGTCCTGCTCCACTGACAGACTGAGAAGATCATTCCTCCCCCAAACTATGCGACTCTTCAATTCCACCAGAGGGGGTAAACGTTGAACATTATTCAAGTTATTGTCTGTTTTTTACCTGCATTTTTTATTTTTTATTACTCTTTAATTTAATATTTTTTGCTGCTGGAGTATGTGAATTTCCCCCTGGGATTAATAAAGTATCTATCTATCTATCTATCTCTCTGAATAACACAAACAGGTGTAGCGACTGGAAGGGCTGCGCCTCTAAAGACACAATTCACACGCACTGCAGTGTGGGAGGAGGCAGGGAGATGAGGGAATAGGCAACAGTTGTATATAATTAAAGCACGTTCAATAAACAGTCAGTAGTTTTTGCCTTGCCTTGCCTTGCCTTGTCTGGCGTGTTTTCTTTCCTCGCAGGGCGCTACACAGGCACACTTACCTAATTTAAGAAACAATATAAAATCAGGTAGTCTGGCACAGGACTTCTCACTCAAGAATTGTTTCTTTCATTCTGCTACACTACAGAGGAATAACAGCTAATCCATTGTTGGCTCTCCATATCACTCAACTGAATAAACAGGTTAAAAAATGGATGAATGGATGGTAAATTGGTAGATTGATTGACTGCTTGATAATTTAATTGCACCAACATGTCTATAAAGATGTTCTGCAGCCAAAAATGAACAAAACGTATTTAATAAAAAAATAAGATAACATTCTCAACACTGTTTAATCCTATTCTGGGTCCCAGGGTCGAGCGCCTATCCCAGCAACACAGGGAGCAAAGCATGGAAACAGCCCGGTACAAGGAGCCACTCCATCACAGGACCCACTGACACACAATGGGGCCATTTTGGACCTGACATTTAACTTAACTTTACCTTATGGAAAGGTAGTAGGACGTGGGATGACCCACATGGGTATGGAGAGAATGTGCAAACTCCACATGAACAATATCTGTGCCCAGGACTTGGAACTCATGTAACTGGAACCATGAGGCAGCAGGTGTATCATCATCCCAATCCCCCTGAAAAAAATGCTTTATGATTGGTCACATTAAAACTACAAATTAATAGATATATAGTGCAGCATCTATGTTCGGGGACTGCTTTCACAGCCATGCACTCAGATGTTCATATGTTCTCCTCTTCCTTCTGTAGAGCAGAAGATGAACCACAGGAGACGCATCCAGCCATATAAATGGCTACACACCTGGAAGTCGCCATTCATTCAGGGGTCAGCCTCTAGAGGAGACAGATCTTAACCCAGAAGCACTCTGAATCAAGCCTAGATGGCAATATATTGGATGGTGGTGCCATCTCCTTTGTTATCATCTGTTCATTTTGCTGCAGGAAACCTTTTTTGTTGTTGTAATAAATAAACAGGGCACCCAGCAGAGCCGGACCTGGAGATATTTTCACCTGAGGCAGGAGGATCAATTTGCACACCTATGTATATATTTTTTTTATTACTAATAAGTATTAAATAAAAATAAATAAATGATTTTGAGAACAAAACAAATGTATCTTGAGTGAACTGCTTGTATTTGAAGTACTCGGTTTTTCTAGCCAATTTTGCAACTATATTGCACTATGTTGATTTGTTTCATTTCTCAATTTTCTTCTTTTCCTATATTCAGCACCACTGGGTTTTCTTGATACCATTAGTTCATCTGAGAAGAATTATATATTTAATTTTCACTTTTGATTACATTACAAATAAAAATGGAAAATAATATTGCAATCATAATATAATGTAACACACAATGAAACATTTTTACAAATTTATATAATAGAGAACTTACCTTAGAAAATTCTTTGTTAGTTGTGGTAATTATACTTCAAAGACACCTGATATTCTATATGGTGTTCCACAAGGCTCTCTCCGGAGTCCGCTGCTCTTTTCGATTTACATGCTTCCGTTAGGTCAGATTATCTCAAGGCATAAGGTGAGCCACCACAGCTATGCTGATGACACACAACTGTATTTATCAATAGCACCTGATGACCCCGACTCTCTTGATTCACTGACTCAATGTCTTACTTGTGTTTCTGAGTGGATGGCTAGTAATTTTCTCAAACTAAATAAGGAGAAAACAGAAAATTTAGTGATTGGCAATAATGGATATAATGAGGTTACTAGAAATAAACTTGATGCATTATGATTAAAAGTCAAGAAGGAGGTAAAGATTTAGGGGTAACTATTGACTCTGACCTGAATTTTAAATCACAGAGTAATCAGATAGCATCAGACAGCATTTTTTCACTTAAAGAATATAGTAAACGTTAGACCACTTATAACATGGCATGATGCTGAGCAATTAGTTCATGCTTTTGTTTTCAGTCGATGAGATTACAGTAATGCACTCCTCTCAGGACCACCTAAAAAAGACATCAATAGAGTGCAGAATGCAGCTGCTAGAATCTTAACTAGGAAAAGAAAATCCAAGCACATCACACCAGTCTTAATGTTACTACATTGGTTACCTGTGCCATTTAGAATTGACTTTAAAATATAGTTTACAAAGCCTTCAATAATCTGATCTTATATTTCAGAATGTCTGACACCTTACATTCCAAATCGTATCCTCAGATCTTCAAATGAGTGTCTACTTAGAATTCCAAGAGCTAAACTTAAAAGAAGCGGTGAGGCGGCCTTCTGCTGTTATGCACCTAAAATCTGGAGTAGCTTACTGATAGAACTTCGCCAGGCTAATACAGTGGAGCACTTTAAAAAACTGCTGAAAACTCATTAGTTTAACATGGCTTTCTCATAGCTTCATTTTAGTTTAATCCTGATGCTTCGTATATTCATTTAATTATCATTATTATTCATGGTGGCTCCAAAATCTGTACTAACCCCTACTTCCTCTTCTGTTCCTTTTCCGGTTTTCTGTGCCACCACCACCCGATCAAAGCACGTGATGTCCCTACATTGATGGATTAAAGACCAGAAGTCCACATGACCGTCATCATCAAGTTCTTCTATGACAACCCTGAATGAACCATGAGGACTGATTGAGGTCATTTATGTTAGGTAGAATGCCTAGAGGGGGCTTGGTGGTCTCGAGGCCTCGGAACCCCTGCAGATTTTATTTTTTTCTCCAGCCATCTGGAGTTTTTTTTTGTTTTTTCTGACCATCGGACCTTACTTTTATTCTATGTTAATTATCCATCCATCCATCCATCCATTATCCAACCCGCAATATCCTAACCACAGGGTCACGGTGTCTATGTTAATTAGTGTTTCCTAATTTTAATTCTTATTTATTTTGTCTTTCTTGTCTTTCTTCATCCTGTAAAGCACCTAGAGCTACATTATTTGTATGAAAATGTGCTATAGAAATAAATGTTGTTGTTGTTGTTGTTACCTTAAGTTTAACGTATTTAAAATAATACCTTCTGCTTGCTGTCATACTAGCACACTGCACAAATAATGCACATTAATGTACAACAAAATGTTCGTACTATACCGCTTACTAGAGCGATATCATACAAGGAAATGAATGTATCGAGTGAGGTATTTGACGAGCATTACAACATACATTTGGGTTTTTTCTTTTTTTTTATTTTGCAGTTTATTCATTTTCATTTTTCATCAATTTTGTGCCTTTTCTCATTGTTCACCCAAGGCAAGTTCCTCGTTTTCCTCACCCTTGTCCCGGCCCTGGAGCCCAGATGTCCCAAACCCTTACTTCACTCTGTATTGTTCCTTCCACTATAAGAACAGCAACAACATTTATTTCTAGAGCACGTTTTCATACTAAGGATGCAGTTCACAGTGCTTTACAACATCTTAATGGAGTAGTAACATGCAATGGAAAAAACAAATGAAATTTAGATAAGAATAATTATGAATAAATAGTATACAAAAGAAAAATAAATAATGCACACTTATATAAGAATGATATATGATAAGATATATCTTTTTACATTATTATATATTATTATATTTTATTATATAATATCTACTTATACATTATACTTATACTCATATTGTGAAATGATGAGCCTCAATACAAGACAAAGGCTTGGGGCAGCCACTCATGTACTTGATATTGGCTGCAAAAAGGCAAAGTTTTCAGTACAATAGAGTACAGAAGTGAGTCCAAAACAGAACTGCTCAATGGACGAAGGAAGTTGGGTTTTACAGGGAGGTTTAAGGAAGTGATGTCATCCTAGGGGCTGGGACAGGAAGTGATGTCCTCAGAGCCGAGGTGGAAGTGATGTCTTCGTACTCTGGCAGAATTTCCTGTGTCTGGTCTGTGTGGACAAATAAGAGGGTTGAATGCACCCTGCCACCCCCCGGCATGGAATTCCCTTCTTTTGGTCCATGTGGCTGGCTCCCATGCACATGTGTATGACAATATATAAATACCAGTAACAGCACACTGCACGATATCGTGCAATGAATATGCTTGACTTGAGCATTCCTAGTTTTCATCCTCTTTCTCTGTACGTTTAGCATTTGTTTGCTCAGAGGTTGATGTGCTTGCTGTTTCCTGAGCAGATCTTCTTTTCTCCACCCTAGTGGTCCGCTTCTTCTCTTCTTTCGTTGGCATCTTTTCGTGTTAAAACTGATTAAGTCAGTGTTTGTGTTGCAATTACTTAGTACGTTTTCCTTCATTTTTCAGTTAAGCTGGCACTTAAGTCTGGTTGGGTTGGAAAATGGATGGATGGATGGAAATTGCTTCAGATTAATTTATTAATATTTAAAATTGATTAATAGCTCAGATTAATAATAAAGAATGATTTATCATATTAGAATTATTAATATTTTTTTCTTATTCAAATTATTTATTTTGCATTGAAAAAACTTGTAATTTATAATTTGTAATGGAATTTTTAGTTAATGTGTTGTAAATTAAAATTTGACAAAACATTCTTTTCACATATGATCCTATGTATTTTAAAAATATTGAATGACCAATAATATAAGATCCAGTGATAATGGGCTTCAAAAGTAGACAAATTTTGATACTATATTTAACAAAACTGGTAGAATTATGTCGGCACACAGAATAACATTGTAACATAGGTTCGGCACAACACTGCTGAAAGGTTGCCGACCCCCGCTTTAGTGTATAATAAATACTTTGTTTTAAATATTATAATAATTATTATTATTAGATTAGATTATTATTATTATTATTATTAATAATAATAATAATAATAATAATAATAATAATTAATTATTATTATTAGATTAGACAGGAGTCCCCGTGGACTATGATGTTTGCTGATAACATTGTGATCTGCAGCGACAGTAGGGAGCAGGTTGAGGAGACCCTGGAGAGGTGGAGATATGAGAGGAGAGGAATGAAGGTCAGTAAGAACAAAACAGAATACATGTGTGTAAATGAGAGGGAGGTCAGTGGAATGGTGAGGATGCAGAGGAGTTGAGTTGGCGAATGTGGATGAGTTTAAATATTTGGGATCAACAGTGCAGGGTAATGGGGATTGTGGAAGAGAAGTGAAAAAGAGAGTGCAGGCAGGGTGGAATGGGTGGAGAAGAGTGTCAGGAGTGATTTGTGACAGACAGGTATCAGCAAGAGTGAAAGGGAAGGTCTACAGGATGGTAGTGAGACCAGCTGTGTTATATGGGTTGGAGACGGTGGCACAGGAGACCCTGGAGGTGGCAGAGTTAAAGATGTTAAGATTTGCACTGAGTGTGACGAGGATGGATAGGATTAGAAATGAGAACATTAGAGGGTCAGCTCAAGTTGGACGGTTGGAAGACAAAGTCAGAGAGGCGAGACTGCGTTGGTTTGGACATGTGCAGAGGAGAGATTCTGGGTATATTGGGAGAAGGGTGCTAAGGATAGAGCTGCCAGGTAAGGGGAGAAGAGGAAGGCCTAAGAGAAGGTTTATGGATGTGGTGAGAGAGGAGATGCAGGTGGTGGGTGTAACAGAACAAGATGCAGAGGACAGAAAGATATGGAAGAAGATGATCCGCTGTGGCGACTCCTAATGGGAGCAGCCGAAAGAAGAAGAAGAATTATTATTATTATTACTGTACTAGGAACAGTACTAATATTATGTTACATTGCTTTCTTTTTATTTCTATTATCCATTCTTGCTTTTTTGTTTTCACAATTATGTTGTATTCATCTGCAGAAAGTATTTCTTGGACTCTGCCATGAAAAACGCGAAGAACATTTTTATTCCCAGTGATGTCTGGCAAAATTTGTCTCAAAATAAAATTATCTAAAGTTTTTAAAGTTTTTCATACACAATGGCATTGAGAAACCTACAGCTGTTGGACCGTGGATAGGCAGGAAGGCCCTTAGAATTTTTAAATCACAGCCCTCCTTGACCTTCTATGCTCCAGATATCTGCACACTCTAAAAGTACCTGGAGAAGATAATAAGCCAAACACTGAGAGCACTTCAGCTAACAGACACAGAGACAGTGAGGGTGACTCAGAGTGAACGTCCTAACCACAGGGTTTCCTTCCATCAAATTCCAGAGCCTGTACTCACTAGAGCACACTTTGACAGGTGAAAATGATGGGTTTCACTTCAAGAAGTATTTTATGTTACTGAAATGAATGAATGAATGAATGAATTAATTAATTAATTAATTAATTAATTAATTAATTAATTAATTGATTAATTAATTAATTAATTAATTATATGAAGAAATAAGAAACAAAACAAAATCTATTTCATGACACTTATGCTCACTTATCATTGTGTTTTTATGCATAGATTGTCACACTAAGCTGATGTCACATCACATGACTTTAAGTGGGAGGGGATATCAAACTTGGGCGGCATGGTGGCGCAGTGGGTAGCACTGCTGCCTCGCAGTTGGGGGACCTGGGGACCTGGGTTTGCTTCCCGGGTCCGCCCTGTGTGGAGTTTGCATGTTCTCCCCGTGTCTGCGTGGGTTTCCTCCGGGCGCTCCGGTTTCCTCCCACAGTCCAAAGACATGCAGGTTAGGTGGATTGGCGATTCTAAATTGGCCCTAGTGTGTGCTTGGTGTGTGGGTGTGTTTGTGTGTGTCCTGCGGTGGGTTGGCACCCTGCCCAGGATTGGTTCCCTGCCTTGTGCCCTGTGTTGGCTGGGATTGGCTCCAGCAGACCCCCGTGACCCTGTGTTCGGATTCAGCGGGTTGGAAAATGGATGGATGGATGGATGGATGGATGGATATCAAACTTGAAATTCCTGATTCTCGTCCCCTGAGCCTCTCATAAAACATGTCTAGAAATCACAGAGGACAACTTACACAACTCTTTGATGACTTTCCAGCACGGTTTTGCATTTCCAAAGTATCGCAAGCTCGCACATTTTTCCAACAGCCAATAGCGTGCTGCTTGATGGCATCAGTGCTGTACAAATGCTTTCAAGATATTGAGAGTTCAGCTGCAATATCTGACCTATTTTTCCATTCTGCCGAGGTATGGAAAGTATGCAACATCAGACAGACGAGCCTCTCTGCTATTTGTGAGATCCAAAGCCCCCATGTTCCTTATTCCATTGTAGGCATTGTACTTCCAGGTGAGGGCTCATTGGTTCTCAGCCCTCATACACACAGTGCCCACCACTACGATGGTTTGATTGTGTCAGGATGAGTCACATAGTATGTCAGACCGCATGACTGCCGGTGACGGGAGTGTGCCACCACTGACTGCCCTTGACTCACAAACATTGAGTACAACTGAAAATTACTGGAGAAGTCATGTAATGTGACATGTTATTTGCATATTCATTTTTTAAAATTTTGTCTTAAATATTCCTCCATACTACTGAATACATTTATTTTATCATAAATAAGAACACAAAAAGGTAAAAGATTGTGGGTGGCTCAGCGGGGTCTCTAAACTCCAAGACGTTGGCTTTTCAATCTCTGCCTGCATGGAGTTTGCATTTCTGCTGGTGTCTGCAGTCTGTGAACAGAAGTGACAAAAAAGACTAATAGGATGTTAGGTTATACTGTATGTGTCACAAACGGGCCAGCCCTTCCCTTTACCTGCTATTTGTCACCTGTCTACCATCGTATGACAGACACTTAATAAAAGTTGTATATCCGGGGCAAATAGCAAGTGAAAGTAAGACCAGGTGTCAGGCATGAAAGAAACGGCCAAACTGTCTGTGACATGGACAGCCCAACGTGTAACCTGCAGGTCAGGCTAAGTGACAGTCCTAAAGGGGTCAAGTGCAGGTGTGTGTGTGTATGTGAGTGGACCCTTCAGTTGACGGGGCTCCAATCCAGGATTGTTTCCCCTCTAGTATGATGGTGAATTTGGTTACGTGAGTTTGAAAGTGTTATGTTATGAGGGGTGAACACGAATATGCCCTGTCACATGCTAGCACCCTATTTGGTGTTGGTTGCAGGTCTGAGCAAGTGATGAACAAATGTCATTTAATTAATAGGAACACTCCTATTCAGCGGGTTGGAAAATGGATGGATGGATGGAACACTCACTGAGTAAATTCAGTAGACCTCTATACAAATGATGGACAGGCTTCCTTTTGAAGCCACCACCGCCCTTATGATCTGCACCCTAGATGAATGCATAATTCACCTTGATGGTGGCATCAGTCCCTGCCTACAGGTCTGCAGCAGTGAACACACAACTCATCACAGGATGATTTCGCATCTCCAGTCCAGGTGACTGGCGTGTCTTTGGACACTCTTACTGTAATCATACTGGTTGTTTAATTGCACTTTATGGTTCTTTACTGGCTTGTGTGGTTCCTCATAAAACCTTTGTTTGATAAAACCACCATTTCTTTGTGGGAAGAGTTCTTGGCATAGACAGTTGGTACTTTTTACTTTAAAAAATGTCCTAACAGGTGGAAAAAACTGAAATCTTTATGGAAGACTACACAAACAGATTAAGGAAACCAGAACTTAGCATGTGTGATTGTATGCAGGAAGAGTTCTTCTCAGCTCAGGAGCCATTGGTATTCTTCAAATCTGTTACCATCTATTTATGGTTATTTATTGTATGGCGCTGGTTAGAGATCTAAATCAACTAAGGTTCTCTCTGGAACTTTTGGGAAACAAAAATGGTTCCCTTTTGCCACCACTCTGGCACCTTTATTTTTAAGAGTGGCCCACAGGAAAAAACTGGAACACCTGAAGAAAACCCATATGGGCATGGGGAGAACATGCAAACTCAGTGCATGTAGCACCCAGGACATGAACCCTGATCTTCTTGTTGCTACCATTGTTCTAATATTTTAATATTTACAATAATATATGTTTTAACATTATAATATACTAGGGAGCTTTGCCCCCTGTTTGCTACGCTTGCCAACCCCTTTCACCCCGCCAACACTACACGCTGTTGTGAAGAGGGGGGCTGAACACACCCCAAAGAGACGTGGCTGCTCCTCCGAAACCCCTCTTAAATGGTGATACAATGGGCAACAAGTAACAGTTGTTTTTTTACCTCCTCTTTGCTCAATCATCTGCTGCTGCCATGCTGCGTGATCTGCATCTCGCATGGCGCTTCGAACATTTAATAGCCTGTACAGCAGCTGTCCTTTTATCTCACTGCCTTGTCTCTCTTGTCCCCCAGACATCCTCAAACACTATTTAATCTCATTTCACTGTTCTGTTATTTCACCGAGTAATAATTTCCATTTGTTTGTGCTAATGTGATCTTCACTCTCATTTTTTTGAGACTTTCGAATTTTCCTACTCCCATTTTCTCTAACCTGCTCTGCATGCGTATCACAGGACTTACTTCCAAAGGTTGTAAATATGACATGACCTGACCATCTCGCGGGACGTGAAAGTGTCTCTCTGTCTCTCTTCAAAAGATCAGGTCTCATCGCAGGAAAAAACGTCTCGTCTCGTCCCAAGATTTTTTTTTTAATAGACATATAACTATGGGGCTTTGCCCCCTGCTCGCTTTGTTCTCCAACCCCCCCTGCCTGCGCTACCCACTAGCCTCTTTGCGGTTCTGCCACTTGCATATGGTGATGCGGATGTACAATTTAAACAGATTTTTATTTTCATGGGAATTGTTACGTATAATGCATCAACACAACATATAACTGCCCCGATTGAATTTCGTTTCTTTCTCTCTATTAAATAAAATGACTTTTTCGAATGTTTGGCTCCAAGATTTGTTAATTGTCTTTGCAAAAGCTATTCTAACGGAAAACTGTTAACGTTTTAATACGAATGGCATATGAAGATCTCCTTTGGTGTCTAATGTTATCCCCTGAAGATGTACTACATTGCCTTTCTTGGATACATCCTTCTTTCAACAGTAATTTGGCTGGAGAAAGACTGGGCAGTGTTAATGGTTGTAGTTATTCTACAGGATATTGTAAGTTGATGTTTTCATCTTCTGCACCATCACCACCAACTGTTTCAGCATAGTCTATTGATACGCATTTAACCAATTTGCTACGTAACCGATCATCATTTTTGGCGTTAACTCATTTGACTTCATTGTTTCTTGGTGCAAGGATTGCCAGTGTACTCATTTTTTATGTTGATAACCCTTCAGGATGAAATTCTTCAATAAGATTAGGACATAATACAGTATGTCTTCTTTAATTGGGAACTTAAAGTGAGGAAAATGTTAAAATGTATAAGAGCTGAGAGCTCAGGAAGTGTGTCTGACAAAAGCATTAATATGAATGAGAGGTGAGAGGACCATGGTCTTGTTTGAGAGGCGGGCGGGACTTGAAAAAATCTCTTTTCCAAAAAGTCTTGTCTCCAAACATCTCATCGTGTCAAAGGATTTTTTTATACAGATGTTTTTATATCCATATAAATACATATTAGAGTGCTAGAACAAATGTGATGTAGCCCAACCAGCTCACTCATCCCAACTACTAAGACTGTCTAAGATTACATTAGCTTGAGTTTTGAAGGTCCCTAAAGTCCACTCTCCACCAGGCCTTTTCTTATCACAAGTGTTCAAATGTTCTAAGCAGGTTTGAGAATTGGATCAGATGAATGATTTCTTAAATGCTGAATGTAAATCCACAGCAAAGGAAAATCAGGAAAATAAATCCTAACTAGGATCTTACTATCATGAGAAATGCAAATTGACATGACAACACAAAAAGGTTTGGGGCAGCCACCCATATATTGTCCCAGGCTGCAAATGGGTTTTGAAATGGCACTCATGTGCATTTAATGGAGTCCTGATCTGAACTGAAGTCAAGCAGGAAAGATGTCGGCTCTAAAGGGTCCATGCTCTAAGTGACGTCATCTTGGCGCCGGTACCGGAAGTGACATCATCAATGTGGAATCAGACCAGATTTCCCGTGTTTGGTCTGCAGAGATAACAGAATTAAGTTTAGTGCACTCCACCACCCCCTGGCCTGGCATGGAAATACCTTCACATGGTCACTTCAGCTCCCTTCTATTTGCACGTGTGTGACAGTAGATAGATATATAGATAAGAAAGGCACTATATAATAGATAGATAGATAGATAGATAGATAGATAGATAGATAGATAGATAGATAGATAGATAGATAGATAGATAGATAGATAGATAGATAGATAGATAGATAGATAGATAGATAGATAGATAGATAGATAGATAGATAGATAGATAGATAGATAGATAGGAAAAGCGCTATCCAGAACAAACTGTGCCTAGGGGAGGATCCGTGCCTAAATCCTGGACATGTGCTGTTTAACTAAAACGCCCAGTGTGTTATGCCACGGAGTGTGCTCGGTCGCGTTGTTTCCATTAAAAACAAGCAAATCAATTTGTTCCTGCGGCTTTTCCCCTACTTAGCGAACAAAGGAAGCGGACGGGCCGAAGGCACGCTTTGCTCTTGCACGCCACGGGAGCGAACGCGACTGCTGGCCTTGTTGTCTTCTCCCCGACCCGATCTGATCCCCTGGCACTTTTTTTTTTTTTGGTGTTGAGGGGGTCGAATTTTGGAGGAGAATATCTAGCATTTGGCATTTGAACTTCATCTCTGTTTCGTGGCAGCGCAGCGGCTATACGTCCTGGGGTCAGCGACCCTCTGCTCTTCCATCAACTGCACTGAAACCTTAATTGAATGACAGATGGCCAGCTCTAGCAAATGCAAGAGTAAAATGAGCAGTACCTTACAAGCGCTGTATTTTAACTTCCTAGCCCATAGCCACTTTTTTTTTTCTTTTTTGGGACGATTCTCGCTGGGCAATGACATCGAGTTAAAATAGCCATATTATGTTTTTCTTTTTTTTTTCTTAATATAATCTATGTTGTTTTGGAACTTATTTGCTATTATTTTAATGTGCACCCTTTGCTGCTGGCAAAATTGGAACATTCAATATCATAAGTATCCCTCTTGCGTATATAGAACATGTAAAAAGTGTGCATCTGTGCAAGTTATTAATTGCAGCTAACATTAAGCAACCAGATAGATAGATAGATAGATAGATAGATAGATAGATAGATAGATAGATAGATAGATAGATAGATAGATAGATAGATAGATAGATAGATAGATCATTGCACATTTACTGATCATCCTCATTATCGGTTATCAATCCCAGTTAGTTGCAATAGCTGAGCAATTTTTAGTAGTTGTAGGCAGGGCCGGATTTATATGAAAAGAGGCCCTAGGCTATTCCACTTATGAGGCCCTTTCACCTTCCATTTTTAAGTTTGTAAATTACATGAGAGATAATAAAATTTTGCTAACAATTTGAATGTAGGCCCCTCTTGATCTTGAGGCCCTAGGCTGAAGCCTAGTTAGCCTATAGGAAAATCTGGCCCTGGTTGTAGGATAGTAGACCTGAGGAATTTAATCAGTTTTTGCTTTTGACAGAATGGTGATGATTTTATATTTGTAAGAGATTGCTTTATTTATAATTTCACTGTTACATTTTCACGAAAAGAAAGAAAGAAAGAAAGAAAGAAAGAAAGAAAGAAAGAAAGAAAGAAAGAAAGAAAGAAAGAAAGAAAGAAAGAAAGAAAGAAATGCATTTTTTTCGTAGATAAACGGCCTTAAAGATCTTAATTTTGCAACATCTATAGTTTGGGATTTACATGTGACCACAGAAAAGACCAATAATCTATTAAAGATAAAAGTGTAAACTTACGTAGGTGCACTGTGTGTGTGTGTGCGTGCGTGTGTTTGGTAATTTCGTCCCTCAGGTTGTAAAAGAATCCTCATTTTTTCATTCCTAGGGGGCGGGGCACATGCTCGGAAAATAAACGAGGAAGTAGTTTCTATGGTGATGATCGAACTAAATCATCGGTAGGCTATCTCATTCTAATAAGGTATTTTCAGACAAGTATTACGTACCGATTCAGTTCTTTTTGAAGAAATGCTCGAGCGAATACATATAGTGAACATCTGCGTATTTCCTATCTATAGTAAATAAATATTCCTGTGAAACAAGGTATAAATACAGTTTGTCACTTAATAATTTCTCTGTTCTTTTCATATCATATCTACCATCTATCAATCTATAATGTAATGCGATTCATATCTATCTCTCTATCTATCTAAATATCTATCTATCTATCTATCTATCTATCTATCTATCTATCTATCTATCTATCTATCTATCTATCTATCTATTAAAAATAAAGTGCAAATGTTAACGTATACCGCTGTTTTTCATTTATAATTAATTCACTCACTCGCATATATATATTTATAGATTTATAGATATATATCTATTTATAGATATATATATATATATATATATATATATACGCAAATACACACACACTTCACAGACTGATTTTTTTTTTTTTTTGTATTATTTTGCTTTATCATGTATATATCTCCAGAAAACATCGGATCAATGTTTTAAATCTATTATTCATAACCTACCAAAATGTGACTAGATTGAATTTTTTCCCCCCAACAATGAACAGCTATTTCTGGTATTGACTGTCTGTTATCCTCCCATAATTTGCATCACGGTAAGAGATACCGTTCTTGTTCTCGGGACGAGAGGTCAAAGGGACATCTTCTTGGTAACACTCAGGGCCACTGGATATTTCTTTCTTTCTTTCTTTCTTTCTTTCTTTCTTTCTTTCTTTCTTTCTTTCTTTCTTTCTTTCTTCGGTCCACCCCTTGCAGTTTACGTAATGCCGCGTGTTTCATGTACTTGAAAAGAGAAAAAAAATCAATTGACAAAATTCCGATCTATATTTTAGATTAGACTACGGTAAAAAAAAAAATACTTTGGGTGGGGGGAGGTAAAAACATTTTAGCTAAATACAGGTTTTCGACGTCTTCATTCGTGATGTGAATTCAGAAGATGTTATTCCTAATTGCGTATTTTATCTTTCATATTTTTGGTATGTATATCGTATAAATGTCGAGCCACTACATCGAGCGTGTAGCCCTTGAACTTAAACCAGCATGTTAACGTTTTGCTAAGAATTCAACTCCAATTCAATTCCAGTCTTATTTACCAAATAATAAAGGCGCGCATCTCCGCTACTGCACCTTCTGCATAATAATTGCGGTAAACACGAGGTGCTCACTGTTTAAGGTCCTAATACGTAAAACCTTTATTTCTCTTCTTTCAATTAAACAGAAAGCTCACTCAGGCAAAGGCCCTGATGAAAGAGGCAAATGCAGGTTAACGCGGAGATAACTGACATCAACTTCCGTTAGGCAGCTATTTCAGATCGAACCTTTCGATTGTAACTGAAGCAATCTGCATACTGATTCCCTTTCATAGCCCTCCAGATCTATAACAAGCCAGGCAGCTATTCAAATGGAAGTAGCATCCGTAAATGCGAGGATAGTCTGGCCAAAACGGCTGTCCACCAGCGCAGACAAAAGGATATTTATTTATGTTTTATTTTTTGGTGTGTGTTTTGGTTATCAGCTGGATGTGAAATCCTTTACTGGAAATGGATGAAAACGAAATGATCTTTCCCTTGCCCTTAGAGACGAAACGACTGGAATACACGGACTTCGCTCTTCATAACAGGACTGTCATTTAATTGATCAAATTAAGGTTTTTCTTTCTTGTTTTCTTTTTTTTTTATCTGTACAGAGAGTAAGCTTCGGCTCTCGCATTTGAAATTATGCAAATCTCTTTTTGCTCGGGGCGCTTCAAACGGGCGTCCGGGGCTGGATGTTAAAAGACGCAACATGCCATGAAATCAGCTAATAAGCTACGGATCCTGGGGGTAAGCACATCCAGAGTGTGGAGAGAGCGACGAGCTCTGAAAGGCGTTAAAGGATACTGTGATCAGAAGCGATAGTTAAAGGGAAGCGGTGACATTTGGCACCCAGCAGAGTTTAGTGGACTTGCAAACAATGTTTAAAGCTCTGCAGAGGTCACGAGCAGCGTCATAAACCCTCGGACCTCTCGCAGTACTGCAAGGATCTCGGCTTAGGGGGAAACACTGCGTGTGCTATGCGGTGGGGTGGGCTGCGCTGGAGAGGCAACGGCCTTTAAATGGGAGCAATCCCTATGCATACAATATTTTGCAGATGTACCCTATAATAAGAAGAAAACGGTATTCTACTGATTCGATATTAGCCGTTTTCGAATAAATATAGTAATGAAAGGCGTTTGGAATATTTGCATGTTTCGCTTGTTTACGGTGTTTTGTAATCCCGATTTAAATCGCAGTTTATTTTGTAAATGCCTTTTGTGAAAATATTTGTAAAAAATGTTTTATTATTAACATTTTGCCGTCTTTCGTTTTCCGCAAATTGCAAAG